>NW_024037911.1:0-45000 GCF_016077235.1 Cyprinodon tularosa
GGCCTCTCCATCAGGTTTCTCTGGGCACCCCTATAGCCAGTACGTGTCTTGTCCCGTTCCATAGGTGGCTGGTCCAGCAGTAGGGAGCTGGGGTCCCATCCATGGGTTAGTGGGGCAGTCTCTTTGCATGTGTCCAACTTGTTTACATCCCCAGCATTGCATTCTCACTCGCTGTTGTCCCATGTCTGGACCTGCTTGTGGCATCTGCTGGTATTGGCCTTGAGGGGGCCTTCTTGGGGCTCCTTGTGGGCCCCTCCATCTTCCCCGCATGGGTGGCCCCCCTCGTCCCCTTCCGAACGTTGCTTGTTGGGGACCTCCTCCTTGGTTTAGATGCACATGAATAGGAGGGACTGGTTGAGGTTGGGTCTGCTGTGGCAGGGCACCTCCCACAGGTGGCGCTGCTGGATACTGCATCTGCTGTGTGGGTGGAGGAATAACAGGAGACACTACTGGTGCTTGTACCACTGCCTCCCCTGTTGGTGCTCCCTCGGTTGGGGGTGTGGCCACCACAGTCAGTGCAGCTTGATGCTTGGGCTTCTCTTTCTCTTTCTTTGCTTTGGACAACTCCCCAATCTGCAGCTGGGTTAACTTGGTGGCCAGCATCTTGCTTTGGTCCTCAAAGGCCCGTATCTCGGCCCGATGCATGTTTACATAGTGTATAACATGCTCAGAGAACAGAGGCCAGTCCATCTTCATCAGCCCCACAACTCCGTCCAGTTTGGCTTGTACTTCTTTGGGCATGGCCTCTCTGATGTAGGTTCTGAATAGAGGGCCAGATGTTTTCAGTTCATTCCCATCACTTCCAGTCTCTGTTTTCCATTTCTGTTGGAACCTGTGCAGAAACTGGGCGGGGCTTTCATCATCCTTTAGGCATTCTTGTCTCAGCTTAGTTGGATCACTGCAGGTGGGGTATTTGTTCCTTAAGGCTGCCCACACCTTGGGTCTTATTTGGTTGAATGGTATCTTGTCATACTGGTGTGAGGTCATGACTAGGGATGGGAATCGAAAACCGGTTCCTGTTCAGAACCGGTTCCGTATTTTCCGATTCCATGGCATCGTTTGGCAGCTCGCTGAACGATTCTTTTTTCGATTCCCGCAGCACCAGAGCCTAGACCGCCGGCTCTGGGGAGCACGACTTACGTCACGTTTTTTACGTAAGTTACGTAAGTTACGCAAGTTACGCAAGTTGGAAGAACTATTAGAGGAGGAAGACAACGAGCTGCGGTCACTTTGTGAATCAAACCCCCATCTTTCCTTAGCCCAGAGGGTAGATCAGGAAATCCAGCTCTATAAAAGCTTGCCCTCCATCCCCTGCAGGGATAGCGCCACACTGTGGTGGTGGAACAAGCAAGATACGCTGCCCTTGCTATCTGGACTGGCTGAAAACTACCTCTGTGTGCAGGCTTCCTCCACCCCATCTGAGAGGGTGTTCTCCACGGCTGGAGACACCATAAGCGCTGAAAGATCCCATATCCTTCCAGAAAAAGCAGATATGCTCATCTTTCTGCAAAATAACTGTTAATTTTCCCTACTACTGTTTTATAATTAGTATTTTTTGTTATTTAAAATAGGTTATTATCCCATCATTTGTTATTAGACATTGTTGGTTATTAAGTTTGTTCTTGTATTCATTTTTCATTTAAACACGGATGTTACTCCAGTTTCACATTTCCTGTGGACATCTTGATCTTGTTGATTTTGTAAGATTGTGCAATAGTTAAGTAAACAAAGTTGATGCTGATAATCAAACTGTTTGTTCTCCTTTTTTCCCCAAATTGGAATCGAAAAAAGAATCGATAAAGAATCGAATCGTTTCATAGAATCGAAAAGGGAATCGGAATCGTGAAAATCTTTTCAATTCCCAACCCTAGTCATGACCCTTGGAAGCTGGGCTTTGTCAAACACCTCTCTGGCTGCTGAGTGTCCTGCTGTTTTAATTAGCAGTGCCTTGATGTCTCCAGCTGCCAGATTGATGCCTCCAGTGATTTCTTCCAGCTTTTCTATCCATCTGTCAGCACCATCTGCCAATGGGGTCAGCCTTCCAGCCAGTGTTATCATGTCCATAAATGACCATGGCACGTATCTGTCTTCATGAGGTCCTTTAGACAGCAAGGGAGCCATATAGGCCCCTCCTTGATCTTGTCCTGTCTTCTGCTGTCGCATTTTGGACCTGGCACCATTGGGCTAGGGCCGCTTTTTACTATTTGTAGCCCCACGTCACACTCAGCTGTGAGTGGCTTCCGTTCTTTTGCTGCTAGCCTACTTTCCTCCTTGAACCCCCCATGGAATGGGTTTGTAGACGGCTGTATGTCTGAGCTTTCAATGTCCTCCCATTCAGACACATCATCTCCCTCTTCCTCATATTCCATGTCTTTTCCCCCTCTCCTTCCTGCCTCTTCGATCAGAGACAAAGTCCGTGGGCTTGGCAGGTCTGGGTAATCAGTTTTGGCCTCTATTAGAAGCTGCTCCGCTTCCATTCTCTTCAATTTTTCCAATTCTTCATCTCGTCTTTTCTTCTCTTTTTGTTTTTCTATTGTCTCTTTTAAATTTTTTAATCGTCTATTTTGTGCTTTCTCTTCCAACTCTTGCTCCTTGAGTTGTACAAATGTTTCCGTTAGTTGCACCAAGTCCTGGTTTATCTCTTTTGCCAGTGATTCAGTTTCTTCCAAAAATAACTCTATCTTGGGATCTGTGTGGCCTTTGTATGTTGACTTGGTCCTAGGCTCTGAGCGGCAAGTGGGGCCTCTTGGGTATGGTAAATGTCTGCGACGTACTGGGGGTAGGGAACGGCTAAGGGTAGATTTTCTCCTTACGTCTGGGGTTTTATCCCATCCGTCATAGTCACCGCTGTAATCATACTCTCCCTGCCGTGTGCTACTCATTTCTTTTTCTGTTTCTTCCTCTTCTTCTTCTAAAACTAATTTAAGTTGTCCTGTAATCTTTCCCTTGCTACCTGACTCTATCACAACTGGGTACTGACCTGCTGCGCTAGGGTGATAAGGTGGTGGCTTATGATCAATGTACTCAGGGGCTGTTGGGCTCTTTTGGTGTTCTACTTTGAAATATTGCAGGATGTCTCTCTGTTCAGCATGCCTCTGTTTTTTATGCAAAAGCATTCGGTCCCGTTTTTTATCTTTATTTCTCAATCTTTCTTCAACTTCATCACAGCATGAAGGATCAAAGCTGCCTTCTTTAGGCCAACGATTTTTCCCAGATGTCATCTTATGCCATTTGGTCATGCATTTTTGAATTTTGCGTTTATTGGATGGGTGTGTCATTATTACCAATTTGGCTGGCGTCAGCCCGTCAGACTGTTGTTTGCTCATATTGGTTCCCATGGCTACTAGCAGTCACTCAACCTTCAGCTCCGTGCTTATTCACCAGTCTTTGTAATCCTCAGTTAATTTTTATCTTAACTGGTTCTGCTCTCTTCAATACAGATCGTGTTTATTTTTCTTTTAGTTTGTTTCTAGTTAATTTACTTCCTAAATTTAGATCTCTTCAATTTTGAGATAAAATCTTTAATAAAACAAATTTGTAATGTTATTTTGCACTTTCACTAATTTTATACCTTATATATTTTACTTTATGTAGACTATAGTTTGTAATAATATATACTTATAATATCTTTATCTTATAAAGCTTACAATTTTTTCCAATCTTATTTAGGAATTTTGTTAATTTATTTCATTCTCATAACTCTTGTGTTTTTTTCAGTTATCAATTTTGTTTTCCAATCCTTATTAATTTTCAGGTTATTCTTTTTAACTATATTCTGTACTAATTACTTCTTTTAATTTATTATTATATCTTTAAGCTTTATCAATATTATAATCTTTATTTATTAATATCACCCACCCCTTACTTCCCCTCAGTTACTCAACTCTTTCACTCGACACACTAACAAAGACACACAAGACAAATGATTATATATATTTACAGTGCACTTCTTCCTTTTCCTCACTGTTTCCTACAGTGGCATATACGTTTTTCCCTGCTGCCCCGGCTGCACCCAGATAACTGGAAATGCATAGACTTCCTCCGGATGGTCGAGCGGTACTATTCTCCAATTATCGCGTAATCGGTAATATTCTGGCTATCCCTTAGCCTGGCTATCGCTTAGCCTCTCAATACCTTTATTCCAATACCTTAATACTACTTCAGCCGTCTCGTGGAGCACGCTGACTACCTTAGTCACCGATACCCTCACGTAACACGCGTACACTATTGGTTCCGGATTTATGGCTTCGACAGACTATGTCAAACGCTTTGACCAATCTGTCCCTTTACCAATCATCCGCTCAGAACAACACGTGTTAAGCTTAACTTATTTACAAAATAATTCAAACACAGAACAGTTTAACACAAACATTAATAACACTTAAAACATACATTCATACATACCTGGACCCTTCCTCAGCTTACTCTGCCTTTATATATTCTTATATAAATTCTTATCAAATTTGGAAATTACTTTATTAAATTTGGAAAACTAGGTTCTTTTTAGAAGAGCTTTGTGACGCCTGACACCCACAAGCAGTCGCCGGAGGCTGGTTCCCCACTAATTTAGAAAATTATAACGAATTGACTCACCTTCAATGGTGAATTATGGGCCCTTGGGGTTCCACGCCTTCCAGCTGGTGCCTGCAGATCGTCCGACGTCCCCTTTTTGCTTTCCTCCTGCAGCTGGCTCGCCAATTTGTCGTCTATTATTGTCTTCTTGACGACTTAAAATTGAAGCTAAGTTTTGTAAAATTCAAAGTTCTTAAAAAGCAGAAAAAGTCTCAAACAAAGATCCAAAAATTCAGGCAGAGGCAGCTGAGTCCAAGTCCAGGGTTTTTATTGCCAAAAACAGCACATTCACACGGAGCTGGTCACCGGTGAGTCTGAGCTGAACAAATGGTGAAAACAGCTCCCTTTTATACATTTCTTATCAGTGGAAAACCCCCTTCAGAACATATTTTTTATATATTTAATCAACAGTCTTTGGTAAAGGTCACATTAACATTTATCTGCAAATCACGATGACATTCATAGACACATCACATTCTTGTGAGAGCAGTCTCTCAGGCCATGAAGACATCTGGTGCACTTAAATCAGAAACTTATGACAGTTCAATCACAAACATGTTGAAACTAATCCTTCCCTACTTCAAGCCATGTCAGTCTGGCCTAGTGTTCCCCCTTGTGTCCCAGTCAAAGCATTACCCTTTCTGGGACCAGTACTGCACAGTGTGCCTTGAAAATAACAACTCTATTTATCACAAGTTGTATGGCCAAATTTTGCTGAGCTGGGCAACCTTGATATGTCAAATATTTCATTTTTAATGAGTGTGCTTCTTATCATTAAGGGGCCTCAACCCTGCGTTTTCCTGCAGATTCCACTCCTCTAGGGCCAGGTGCAACAGTTACACACACTCACTGCTCTGTTTTTCTCATTTTGGCCTTGAATGGCTCTTATAACAGTATTTGTGAAAACAACTTTAAACTTATAAAACATTAACTTTATTTTATCTTATGATTAGTGCAGATTAATACACAACAGGGTCATCTACTGCGCATGCAGGACACTTGCATTGTATGAGTACAGTTCACACAGGAGATCACATACTGTACAAGTATCATATATTTGGAAATGTGAACAGCAAAGCAAAAAAAATCGGATTTGACCAAAAAATCGTAATTGAGCATCAAGGCCTGTACTGTAAATCACCTGCTCCCATACGCTACGTATGTGTCACGATCTTGGTTCTGTTATGCTTTAATTTGCTCCATGTTTTCTAGTTTTATTGGTTCAGTTCCTATTTTGTTGTACTTTCTGGATATATTTGAGTTCTAAGCTTTTTATTTGTTGCCCTCTGTTGCCCTCGTGTTGGTCTCCTTTTTCCCTTGCTCCTTTCTTGACTGCTCTTTTCACACCTGCTCCCAATCTGCTCGTTAGTCCTCTCTTGGTTCAGTCTACCATAAATTTGTGCAGTTCCTCGGTGCTGGTCCCCCGTCACTGTTGTCCTCTTACATCAACTTACTTTGCCTCTCCTTGCCTTTTCCCTGACTCTATGTGCCAATTAGCCTGATGTCTCCGTGGTTCTGGTTTGTGTTAAATTTGAAGTTGGATTTTGGAACTCTGGCCTCTGTTAACTGTTACCACTAATTTAAACTGCAAGAACTGCCTCTCAACCTCTGTTTTTGGGTCCTCAAAAACCACAACCAACTCTGACAGAAGGAACCAGCCATCATGGACCCCGCAGAGCCAACCAGATAGGCAGGAAAATTAGTCTCACTCATTAGATCCACACTGGTCTCACATTCATCAGTCCTCCTTGGAAGCGGGTGAGTGCAGCGGAGCAGGTAAAGAAGAAACTGGAGAAGTTTCCTGAACTCCATAATCTTTTCTTGAGACTGGTTAAGTTGCCGAAGCTGAGTGGAATATTCAGGATGCTTTTGCTCAGCTTTTCAAAAAACCTTTACCACACAAACCATCACTACAATACCAACCTGCTCTGCTGTCTCTCACTCCGATCCTGTTCCTCCACCATCACCAGCTGTTGGTTCTCCCCTGCCATTTGCTACTTCCAGGCGCACCACCGCCAGGGGAAAAAGCCAACTTCCTCTTCTGCGTGTCGGCCTGCCGCCTCCCATCCCATTCAGTTTCCCTCCTAACCAGGTCAGTTTCCCCTATGGTTTCAGTCATCACCTCCATGACCAGTCGCTAGCTTCAGGGATTGGAATGTTTACACCAATTGTCATTATTACAATCTTTTATGGGGAGAGAGAAGATCTTTTCCCTTTCCTGCCACCTCCATCAGCTCCTAGCCAGCCAGATCCCGAGCCAGAGCTCTTTAGCGCCATGGCCTGCCTCCAGAGACTCTTGGTTGCCCTCGCCCACCTTTGTTGGGTTGTCTTTTGGACTCTGTTTTTTGGTTTCTTGCCCTCCTTCTTGGATTCCCCCTCTGCCCACCCTGGGTGAGTTGTTTTGTTTTTTTGGACTCTGTGGCCCTGTTCAAATTCATGGGCTGCGTCCTCAGAAGGCCAGATTCGAAGGATGATTACGTCAATGATTACGCCGAGGTCTGGTCAGATTCCAAGACTCCTTGTTATGCGGCCTTAAAATGCGTTCTTCTTTTAGCCCGATTTGAAGGACGGGTCCGATGTATCCTCGGTATCCTACCCAGGATTCCCTGCGATACCTAAAAAAATGGCTGCTCCATGATAAGAGGAAAGGTTACTTGGCGCCGAACTGTGGTGAAAATTGGAAGTGCAGTTTATTATGATACAAGTATGTGAATAGTTCTGTCTTAAAAGAATGAAGATTGTTGTTTTAATAGTTATTGAGTCAGATATGTGGCAGTAATGTTTGGTTAATCTAAAAGTTTTTATTTGTTACTGTGTAAATGGGTTTGGCTGTAATTAAAGGACAGATTCTAATATATGTCTTTAGAATGGGGACTATGAATCTGATGTAATTTTAATTTTTTTATTGCTGTTTTGCACAACATGCTTAAGTAAGTATTTTTTGTTGTTGAATATTAGAGATTTTGCAGATATATTTTTCAACCATACATTGTTTCGATTTACCTTTCTACCCCTTTTATAGAATAGAATAGAAAATCTCTTTGTTGTCCCAAAATGGGCCAATTTACAGCAGTAGAAAGATTATTGAAAATGGTCACACAAATGTGGACTTTAGAAAAATGTATAAAAATAACATAATAGGGAAGAGTTAAAATATAAACAATAAAATACTGTAAATTGTTTTAACAATGTAAAATTGTGCACCTTGAGAATAAAATAACCAATATTAGGCTATGGACATTTTTACAGTAATGCATATTTGAAAATAGCAGCAGCATCAGAGATGTGCAGAATGACAGCAGCATGTTATTTAACTGACTAAGGTTTCTATCATTACATTTTGATTTTATTTGTTCCTGCTCCCGGTGGGTGTTAACCTTTATTCCACTCTGGATTCTTTTGAGTGTAGTCTTTGTTCACTTTACAATAAAAAATAAATAAACAGTTTTTAAATCCTCGTCATTCATTCTTTTCCTGCTTTGTGTGTCAGTTGTCATGGTTGTTAAGCAACATGGCCTACGGCAGTAAAAACCACTGAAGGGTAGACCTGTTTGAATTCACAGCCTAACTTCTTCCGGTCTCCTTATTTTCGAAGGATCCAGTCTAGGTAGACCGCGTCCTTGGAGGATGCAGCCCATGGATTCGAACAGAGCCTGTTTTTGGTTTCTTGCCCTCCTTCCTGGTTTCCCCCTCCGCCCACCCTGGGTGGGTTGTTTTGTTTTCAAAAATTTTCCAGGTCAAGGACCCCCAAACTGCTGGCGAGATGGAGTGGGGACCCCCTAATTATATATATTGTATGAAATTGTGTTTTATCAAACTAGTCCTATAGTCACTCTATTACAGATGGCATAATGTAATGACAGTGTGTTGTGAATGAAACGGTGCCCATCTTAAAAGAGCTCATGTGTGTCGCTAAATGTGTGCATTTATGATTGAAAGACATTTTTACACTTTCCACTACTGTCGCCTCAACAATAACTCCCAGCAGCTTCTCAACAGTAAGCTCTTCAGCCACCACCGAGGGTCCTCTGCAGCCGTCACGGGGTCTTCCACAGCAGTGGTTGTTTCCTATGGGAGACAGCATGCTTTACACCCTGACATCACCGTCTTAATAGGTGAAACCACCTTACCGTGCCGAGACAGTTCTTTAATCAGAAATTAATCACTGATAAATGGAGGCACATTTGACAGAGTGACCTTGGTTGCAGGCAGTGTTAATGGTGAAACCTGTAAAAATAAACCATTGATGGAAATGCCTGCTTCCACCAGTTGTTGAGCTTGCTCCACTTTCCCTACAAACAACACGACAGCTCCTCTCATTCAAATTGCTGACTTGATGGACCCATGTCCAATGACCTCCCCCCAGCCCAAAATACGTGCTCCATGCTGCATGGAGAACCAGCACCCACCTTGATGCCATTCTTCCGCGTCAGCGTGGAGAAACCTCCAACAATCACTACCATGGTGCTAGCAGCTGCTGATCGCCACACCCTAGACAAAGCCTGTGAAACCTCTAAATAAGTTATCCAAAAATCAAATAAACCAATGATATAAACAGCACACCCAGTGAAACAATAAAGAAAGCCAAAAGATATGAAAAAAGACACTTTCACTCTCACCCTCTCTCGCTTCTCCTTCAGCCACACTCCTCCAACATGAAGAAGAAGCGTTTACATTTCAAACATTTGGCGGTAAATTCCTGTGGCAGATAGTCTGGCCTCCATTTCACTGTTATATATTCTATGACCTCAGAGCAGTAGCTTTTTAGCAGTCCACAGTTTGAACATCGACCTTCATTCACATACAGACAGAGTGTCTCATGACCGTAAATTATGTTTACATAAGGCTGTAGTTTTTAGAACCAAACTGCCCACAATAATTTTAAGGTTTTCCAAAACTTCTTCAGGATCATAAATGACCAACAGTAGATGTCATGGTATAAATGCTTCTTACTAAAACAATATATGGTTATTTATATCTCTAACAGAAGAAGAAGAGAAGTGCATCAGGGTGGTACTAGTTGGAAAAACTGGATCTGGGAAAACAACATTTTGGGACAAAAATGATCACTGACTCCTCCTCAGTAACATTGGTGTGTCAGAAGGAAACAGCTCCAGGTCTGTTTGATACGCGTATGCTTCACAAGGATATCAACAATGAGATTGCAAGATGAATGATACTCTGCGCTCCTGGTCCTCACGTCTTTCTAGTTGTGATCCAGCCAGGCAGATTCACAGATGAAGTGCAAAAAACAATTAAATTTATCCAGTTGATTTTTTTCGAGAGAAGGCAGCAAATTACACCATGGTGCTGTTCACTCATGGAGATGATCTGCAGGAGGACGGAGTTGTTTAATAATTTTATAAAGAAAAACCTATCTCTCCAGAGATTCATCTCTAAGTGTGGTGGAGAGTATCATCTGTTGAACAACCGATCCAAGGATCCGTCCCAAGTTAGAGAGCTGCTTATGAAAGTTAACAGGATTGTTCAGCAAAATGGAGGAACCTACTACACCAAAGAGATACTCCAAGAAGCTGAAAGAGTCCAAATAGAAGCTGTTCTGACCGTCATGAAACAAAACCCGGGAATAGGTGTTAAAGAAGCAATCAGAAAAGCAGAAAATTTATCTCAATGGGATGTTTTTAAAATGTTTATCGAAACTCATGGGGTCCAATTAGGTTACGTTCTAATGGGAGCCTTAGCAGGAAGATTGCCAGCATCAAAATGATGTTTGCAGTAGGATACAATACAGTGATAGTGATTGCGTCTCTAAACCTTGTTAATGTGGAGACAAGGTTATTATCTGAGAGTTGTTCTAATAATTAGCAATATAGGGATTCTTAAAAGTTCAAATCTATATGATTTTAACTGAAATGAACTTAGAATGTGTTCTCTTATTTTAGTAAATCATCACTAATAGTGATTCTGTATCAGTTATAGCTCACTGTTGTAAATCTTGAACCTCTTCTCCCACATGATGAGGTTCTGTTAAAGGAATAGGGGATTCATCTGGGTTTTTACTGTCCATGTTGTAAACCTAAAATGCTAAAAAAAAAAAAAAACTGAATTTACTATGTATCTTCAAACATTTGGATCAATAAATTAATGTCATTAAATAATGTGGTGTTTCTCTTCTCTTTTAAACCCCTTTAATGTAGCTGAAAGGAGCCAAGGCCACAAACCCGAAAAAGCTGATCAATCCTGCCTTAGCAATAAGTTGTTTAAGATAAAAGAATTGAAGAGTTATGCCTTGTCTAATCTGGCATAGGTAATTGGAGGTGAGGCAACAAAGCAGTTTGCTTAAAAGTAAACTGAGTTGTTGGAAGGTTTGGAGGAGATGAAAAACATTTCTGACTGGTGTCCAAAAACAAACCAGTCAAAAGCACCAAAAGAGGCACCCATTTCTGTAATGCACTGGAGTATTTATGTGCTTTTAACACATCAACAAAAAAAGGACATTGGTTGTTCCCAAAACCAGCTAGTCCTGTCAATTTATGTGAATATACAAAATGTTCATAGGTGTTTTATCGAAACACGACCAGCTTAATTGTACTAGAGAGCCAGTGATGGTTTGTATTTGTTAACCTAATACAGATGTTATTTAAATGAGGACAAAATTGTTTATAAGGACAGCTCCAGCATCGTTTGATGTGTAGCAACATCAAACAGTGCTTAAGCTGCTTTTGGTTTAAACCATAGCAGGTGGGTTTCTTTGTACATGTTCGCACAAGCTAAGGATCTTTAAGATCATCATTAAAAAATAATACAAAAATAAATGAATGCTAGAACTGTAAATATACAGTTAGATATTTATATTTGTAAAATATAAATATAAAGGCAGAAAAGATGTGGATCTATTGACCAACTCAGACACATCCAGTTAGTCAGGCCTCCACTCAAACACTCTCAGGATCTCCAATTTTCAATCACACTCCAACTTCGGATCCACTCACCTCACCTTGATGGTCCAAACCCTCATGCACAGTAAGACAAGGTGATTAACTCATCTCAGTATTAAGTGCATCTCAAGCCACTTCTCATGATTTCTGTCCTTGCAGCTTCCTGGCCATGTCCCTCTGACTTTTGCAAGTTGCGATAAAACCCAACAATATTTTCGCTAATGTGACTAATTTGGTTTGATATAGGTTGGGTAAAAACACCGCCAAATTAGATTGATTGGTTTAGCCAAAAGATTGGTTGGACACAAAACTTCCAACCTTATTAAACTAAAAACTGTGGAAAACCTATTATGTTTGAATAAAATGACTAAAACATTTTTTGGGATCTGGAGCTGTACCACCTTCCTCCAGCAGAGTGCGCCGTGGGTCTCCTGGAGCTGGAGTCTTCTAGCACACCTGAGACTCATCTACTCATCAAGAGACCTGCCTTTTATAACCAGCTGCCAGACCTTGCTTCGACGCCGCAGTGTTGACCTAGTTTGGTTAGCGACCTGAGCCTAGAACCTGAAGAATCTTAGCTATCTCTAGAGAGAGATCTGATTCTAACTCTCCCTTGTTTTTGCCTCACAGGAAACCTGTCTCTAACCCGAAGCTCTGGATGAGCTTAACCTGCCGAGATTGCCCTCGTGAGCCAAACCTGAAGATTCCTGTGTGGATTCCCCTGCTGCTCTTAGTTAAGAGCTGGAAACTCTGATCAAGGTCTGCCATTAAAGTCAGAAGCAAGACGCTGCTGCTGCTCTTGGACTCTGCTAAACAAACAGTCTCTGGACCCAACGGTTCCCTCTCTCTCAAAGAGAAGCCCGGACTCTGTCAAGGTATACTCTTGAACTATCAAAGACTCATAACTCATCAGCCTGCTTCCTAATCAAACTATCATCTCTGCAGACTTCAGTGAACCACCCCGGACCAGTTCCTGATCCAGTTCATGATCTTGTGTTTGTGTATAACTCAATAAACTCTGTTAAACTTTTACCCAGCCTCCGTTGTGTTCTGCATGTGGGCTAAGAACCTAAGACCCATCATGACAACATTTAGTTTTGCTCATCATTGCCCAATTTGCACAAACACTTTCACTGTCTGCTTGAGCTTATTTTACTAAAATGGCTGAAAAACAGTGTACCTTAAAGTCGTAGGGAAATCATATTTAAATGTCAAAACATTTTGGCTTACACATGTATATAAATGTACTCTTTATCAGACTATATTGTCCAAAAATTTAGAAAATTTCTATTTAAAAAAAGAAAAATCCTGTCTTAAAATCTGTGGGGGGGTTTTTTTTATTATCTTATGCAGGCCAGTTAGTTATATGTCAGCCTGAACATCTACATTCGGCCAATCATATATCAACGGTCATCTGTCAATCAAATTTTTTCGGTCATAGCATCTTGATTCATATGTCGCAGCTAATATCCGCAACGGTTGAAATAATAAATAAGAATTATTTCCTTTCCCATTGAGTTCCGTCCCAGTGTTCACGGGGATGGATGTCTGTGTCTTCAGCAGGCGTAGAGCTAACAGAACTGGCAACATTGCGAGGCAAGGGCTCAAACATGTACGGCTGGAAGCCTTCTACACCAAACCAAGCTTCTGCCACCCTGGCGTCCTCTTCCACATCATCTTCGTCCCGCTTTCCTCCTCTAAATAAGAAATGTATGACGGAAGAGACTCATCCATGACAAAACTCTCCTCCTCTTCCCTCTGGAACTGCCAGTGCAGACATGGTGGATTGGTAAGATCTGGCTCATAGCTGGCCTCTTTGTCTGTCGAATATAAGCCACTGCCTTATAGCATGAAAGCAAACCCATTTGAAGCAGGAAATTGACTGAAATCATTTGACTAAACAACAAAAAACATCAATTAGCTTCTGATCTGAATGAGAAGGTCCATAAAAACACAGAGGGAATGTTGTTGAATTAGTAATGACCTGGATGAGAGAAACTCCTCTGACCCCCCACCCCCTGCCACACACACACTCTAACCCCCCATACACACTTTATAAAAGCATGACGAACGTGTCTCAGAGTCTCTGAATGTATAGAAGCAGACTGAAGGGAGGCAGGGAGGGAAATAGGAAAGAGAAATGGGTCATGTTACAGAATCCTGCTCTGCTGTCTTTCACAATATAGATGTACAGAATTAGCCTCGTTCCCATGGGCTGCATGAAACAAACACAGCAAATACTCCCTGGATGGTTGTTTTCAGTCTTTCCATGGCAGGGAGTCCCGCTTCTCCTTGCTAGTGTGTAAAGGATGATAAATTATAAAACATTTGTGTTTCTATTTTTTTTATGCCCAAGCTGCAACCATACAGTCATAAAGAGGAAGAGGAGAAGGGAGGAAGGAAGGACATCTGGATCGGCACATTTCAACAGAAGCAACAATAAAAACACATTTCAGCCAATTTCATGCTTCTGAACAGCACTAGCTCCCTGCTCCTCATCCTCCATCCACTTAAAGCAGTCTCCTTCTTTTCCTGTTGCCATGGAGATTGGTTGCCAGGTACAGTCAGCCTGAATGGGTTAATAAGGAGGTGGGGCATCTGCAGCTCTCCAGATGGTAGTAAGTCCCTCTCTAGGGACCCTGCTCTCATACAGAGAAAGCCTCAATTACTCAGTATTCACCCCCTCAACCGTCGATGCCAGAGCTGCATTATGACCTGACAGTCAACAATGAGGGATTATGGGAAGTGTGCCTGGAGAGATGCTGGATCTTCCCCATAATCTCTGTTCAACATGGAGGGATTGTTTTTCTTTTAGCAACTGATCTGACTGGAGGAGAAACAGGAACAACCAAGAGCACGCCTCACCAGTTCATTCAGTTTGTTTACATTTATTGTAAAGCATCATGCAGCATAGATTGCTGGTTTCCTTCTGGGTTAGTAAAGTTAACTATGAATATGACAGTTATCAAAATATATTACATATAACTTAATTCAAACCTTTTACATCTAATCAACAAACATGAAGCGTTACATTTCCTATGCTTTAAATTTTTAATCGTCCTAATACATTTTCATGACCACATTTCAAACCTGCAATTTTGAGTCAGATTTGGTCAACTTCAACAAAGACAAAGGTATAAAAAAAAAGAATAAATGTAATTATCAAATTATTCAAACAAAAGCCTGTTTTTAGCATGAACATATTTGATACAGTGAGGGGAACAAAAACAGCTTCATGTAAAATGACCTCAGAAATAAACACAACATTGACCCCTAGTGGTGATTCTCTGTAACAGCTGCAGCACTATTATCATTAAGTGTTGAAAACCAGATAGGTGAAGTTCTCCTGCTTGGGTTGGACGTTGAGGTTGTAGTTTCCGATACGGTTCCTCTGGCAGTAAAACAGGCAGATGAATCCAACGATGAAGAAGAGAAACAAACCGACTCCGAGACAGGAGAGGCCAACTATGTGAAGCATGTTGAGCTTCTCCTCCAGGGACTCTGAAAGAACATAACACAAACATTACACCAATATAAGAGCACTGGAAATGAACATCTTTACAAGAAAATATTAATATTGGTAAATAGATGTGGTCAACGCTAACAGAATGTAAAACAGTCACATGTTCTCTAAAAGAGACCGTATCAAAGTGCTCACCATCACTGAGTCTGAGTAGAGGCCCAGATGATCCAGTACTTCTTGCAACTATCTTCCCACTTTGAGCTGTTCTCTGTAAGCAGTTCTGCAAGAAAGAAAGATTACTGCGGCTTCCTGGAATATTCCACACCTGATTTTCAAATAAATCTTTAGGAGGCACTCACTGGGACACAGGTGTCAGAGCCAATCTGGACACAGATCTGGACCTGGCAGTGCAGGTAGATCACATTCAAGTCAACAAAGGAGAATATCTGGACAGACAGGCGGGAGCTGGTGGAGTTACCGTTCATTAACACTTCAGTGTAAGAGTTCAGAGGACAGCTGTGGAGACACAGCAGAGAGAGAAAGACCATATGGAGTGAATTTGGGTCCAGTATTGTTGCAGGCAAAGAAAAATGCAATCCAAAAATTAAGTTCTAAAAAACTTCTTAATGAAAGAAAAAGGTCTAGAGAGTAATTTGCTTTTTTTTTTCAAAGTATTTCTTATTTTTTTATATTTTATTTTGTTTTTATTGAAATTGTAATTATTCATTGATTTATTAACTAGTTAATTTCTCTTTTTCAATCAGAGTTTTACAAATTGCGTTCCTTTCAACATGCGTTTTACAGATGTTATTGCCTTCACTTCTCGGAGCGGACCTCTGAAGGGATTAATGGTCTGCTCGGTCATTAGCAGAAGTGTTTTTATTGTTCAATGTGGGCAACAAGAGCAATCATTATGATTTGACTTGAAGTAAAGGGAATATGATCTGTAAGGAAAGTTGAAAGATTGCAATCTGCAAAACTCAATCTAAAAAAGTAATTTCAAAAACAAAATCTAAAAACAAATGTGAAAAACATTTGAAAAAATAATATCTAAAAAAAAAGCAAAGTTATTCTCAATATTATATATTATATATAATCCTTTTTGGATTAAGAAGTTTTTCACTTTTTTAACTTTGTATTGTATTTATTTAAAATTTCCATTCACAAAACAACTTCTTTGCTTGCAACAATAATGGAAAACATGTCACTCCATAGACTGATGACCTTTGGCTTTATTGGCATAGAAAATGCTGATCAGTTATATTTTAGAATATTTATAATGGTTGACCTGCAGCATAATTACTTACAAAAAGAGGCTGCCAACCAAAGTACAATCAAGTGTTTTATTACTCATTTACAGATTTAGTCAAAGGGTAAACTTGCTGAGTAAGCATTGTTAGATTATATTGCAGGCAGCTAATGGCACTTATCGGTCAGCTTCATATGAACTCTAATAAGCTCTGCAGCAGTTTTAATTATCTCTATTTAAAAAAAACAGCGTACTGATTGCACAAGAACCCCTTCATGTTTAATGGATAGTTTCCTTATAAAATGGTGTCAACATTTTGTTTATTTTATATTTAACAACAAAATAAATCGCCTAATACTTCAGAGGTGTTGGGGCCATTTAACAGAAGATGTATGGAGCGTTATGGTATCGCTTTCAACTGCTCTTTTTATGATGCATCTTGAGTAAAACTAATAAATGGAACCGGGCTAAATAAAAAGTGATTGTTAAAAAACATTATTTTCATTTATTTATTTGGGAATAGTTAGGTTTCTACCTAATGGTTGCTTTTGGGTGTTTATTCTTGCCATCAGAATAAACATGGAAAATATAAAGGAGCTTCAGCTGCAGATTCTGGCTGCTAAATCCTGTGAAGCTCATCAGTAAACACTGTAGCTTTAAGAACTTTCTGGATCATATTATCCGGTTATAACAATAATCAACGACCAAAAAAATAAGTAAAAATTCTAGCCTGTCTGTTAGAAGTCCATATAAAATAAAAATTAGACCTTTCTTTTGTTTTTCTTTTTTTTAATTGTCATTTTAATGATGAATTAGATAAAAGTAGTTCAAAGTGAGGAAAAGTAAATGTTGTGCACATGTGGATGGAACCATTGAGCAGCAGAAGCAGCAGACCTGTTCCTCAGGAAGGTGTAGCTGGAGGAGTCTGCAGGGTTTTTGGTGGGAGTGGCCCAGCATTCGTTTATGACCACCTTCATCTGATGTGAGCTGCTGTTCAGACTGACCTCCAGCACCACAGCCTGATCATGGGACAGGCTGTAGTTATTGGGCAGAGGCTCGGTACCGTTCATCAGCTGCACCGCTACCTGGAAGGATCCCAGACCCGTGATCACATCTTTGATCATGTCATACCTGCAGATGGATGGGAGCAGAAAATGTACAAGTGAGACAAACACCATGATGATGATGATGATGATGATGATGATGATGATGATGATGATGATGATGATGATGATGGACAGGTTCTGTTAGTGTGAGGACGCCCTGTGTAATTTTTAAAACACACATCCACCTGACACTTTCTGTTTTTATTACAAAATTCGGCTCATTGCGAGGAGTTTAACATTTAAAGAAACAGTGATGTTGTTTCTATGAGATAAATTAAATAATTTAATTTGAATGAATCCATGAACTGAAAGGAGACGCTGAAGAACTGCACACCGACTCCTATAAACTGATTCACTATTTGATGCTCAACTAATCCATGTGTTCTTTTGTGAGCTATGATTAAAGCTTTGGGGAAAATTTCAAATAACACAAAAACACCTCCAGAGGGCGATGTTGACAATGTTGTTGGTTTGAGGAACATCTACATCAGGGGTCACCAACCTTTTCAAGGCCTGCAGGCAACCTAATGGCTACTACGTCATAGGAAAGGCTACCAATGCTGACCTATATACTGGAGGGGTCAGGGTTCACCTAAACGTTATTCATAATAAACTGATTTTTATTGCTTCTTTTAATTACTAATTTTCTTTCATTTCTAAATCATGATAAATACTTAAATGCTCTATAAATAATTTAAAAAGAAGAGCAACAGAACCAAATTAAATTTCAATCTGATTTGTTCTGTTTTCAGAAGACGCTCAGGGCCCCACCATGTGGTCCTGGAGGGCCCCTTGGTGCCTGCCTTGGTGCCCGCCTTGGTGACCCCTGATCTGCATACGTAGTCCTGACCTCACAGGGTTCCTAACGTGCTCCATCTTTCTCTGACAGCGACTACGGATTTAAGGGACGGCCATTAAACAGGCGACACCTTTAGATAACAACCATCTTTTTCAGTATCCTGAGCAACATTTTAGTATTATTTGATACTTAAAATAAAAATATAGCTTAATAACACATTTTAAAGAGTATATGGATACAGTGTATACCTTTATACACTCAGTATAATCAGATAATTACGATAAAAATCGTAAATGAATTAGAGTATGTGTTCAGATGCAGGTTTCTAAAATAAAAACCTTTCAGCAGGTATTAGGAACATCTTTTATTTAACCCATTGTTCTGATTTAAAAAGTTATTTATTGCCAGAATCTTTTATCTTAGTTAGAATTTTGCACTATTTACCAAAGAGTAATGATTTTTTCCTTCATTCCCTGAAGATTTTCCTGGATTCTAAACTTCTTGACTGACATAAATTCACATCTGTCTGCATCAGAAGGAACACCTCCGTATCTGCTGATCTGCTGATATCAAATCAAATAAGAGAAACTTTAGAATGGGAATAATTATTTACTGTAGAAACAGAATACTAAACACCCAAAGCACTGGTGCAGATACAAAAACCAGGCGCTTAATGTGAAGAGAACACAGGCTTTCGTCTGAGGTATTCACTCCTCCATAGCATATATCCAAAGCAGCGATTGTTTAGCATTAGATTCCTCTCTGACTGGCTCTTATAACCCCCATGGGGGTTATAAGAGCCGGTCAGTCGGTCAGCATAGATATTCAATTCTAAGGAAACTTTAACTAAAATCATTACCTTCTGCTATCTTGACAAAACATTATAGAACTATGGCTTAGAATGGAGATGGAATGTAGCAGAGAGGAGTGCCCAGCCTGCAGAGAACAGTGAGGGGAGCTAAAATCCAATTCAATTGCATTCAGAAATACTTCATTAACCCCAAAGGGAAAATAAATATTGCAGTAACTCATATTTTCTTTTTTGTCTGTTTTTTCTTCTTTTTTTTTTTCATCGAGTTGTTGTTGGTGTTTATAGCTGAAGGGAGAAAGAACCCTCTGTAGCGGTCTGTCTTGCTCCAAATCTGTAGAAAGCCTCTGATTAAATAATATTTTGAAGTGGGAAAATGAAGAATTCTTCTTTGTGAAATAATCTCCAGAGGTTCTAGAGGAGTTCCTAGAACGGAGCCAGCATTTTTAATTAACTTGTTGAGCTTTTGAAAGGAATTTGCTCTGATGCTGTTTCCCCAGCAGATGATGGAGGAAGAGATCACACTCTCCACAACAGACTGATAGAAGATCTATAGCATCTTGCTGCAAATACTAAAGGACTTAAGCTTCCAAAGGAAGTACAATCTCCTCTGTCCCTTCTTGTAGACGGCTTCACAGCTGAGTCTTCAGTCTAGTTTAATGTCAGGGTGAACAACAAGGTATTTATACTCCTCCATCACCTCCACTTCTTCTCCCATAATGTGAGCATGATTGAACGTGCTGTTTCTTCTGAAATCTACAATCATCTCCCCTGTGTTGTTGATATTCAGGATCAGATGACTGTTTCCACACCATGTCATAAGCAGTTCACTGCCTCCCTGTACTAAGCTTCTTGTCCATAAAGGTTATTGGAGTGTTCCTAACAAGGATGCACAATATATCGCCATAAATATTTGTATCAGCCAATGTTGCACTGCAAAAACTGATCTCAAAATAAGAAATTCTTAAAATAAGTAAATTTTCCCTTAACTTAAACTGGTCAATAAGAATATCCACCAACAGAAAGAGTATTTTTGTCCTGTAATAAGATATAAGATATTATGCACTTATTAGATACAATGCACTTTAAATAGGGTAAATGAGTTTTCTTATTTTAAACATAAAATATCTAATTTCATTTGCAAATTGTCTTACCTGCTCAAATCAAGGGAAAATATATATTTTTTAAGGAGAATCTGACTTAGTTATCTTTTAATTCTTCGCAGTGGTCATCTTTAAGCATACTGATATCGCACCGATAATCAAAACTGGGCCGATATTAACAACCAATATTTAATTCCATGTAATTGCTGTTTGTGTTTTATGAAGGAGACAGGATGGGATTGGTCATGTGGTATTTATTTGGTCATGTGACTTGGTTGTTATGCAGCTCAGGTTAGAGAAGTGGTTCATATTCATTTTGTCCAATAGGTGGAGAAATATATGATAAATGATATCGGTAAATATTGGTTATCAGATTTAGCATTAATACTAATACTGGATATCTATATCGACAAAGATTTTCATATCGCCGCATCCTTAATGTCAACCCCTCTGTCCTGCATCTGTTTCATAGCTGCTGCATAAAGGAAACAAAGAACATTAAAACCGCGAGCGATATTGACGGCCCTCGCAGCTCAGCGCCGCTCGGCCTATCGCGACCGCAGGAGCCGAGCGACCGCCGCCCCCTTGCTCCTTCCGAGCCAGCGGAAAAAGCTCCACGCTTCACCTCTGGACCAGCAGGAGACAACCACAGCATTGGTCAGGAAGGGTTAAAATAGGGATAAAAGATAATATCTGGGACGAATCTCATCTGTCAGATAGACGCTGCGGCCATCTCAGTTGGTGGGTCAAAAGTATATGTTCAAAAGAAGGAGAAACAGCATCCTCAAACTCCATGGTTAGCAGTATTACACCCTACTCAAAACTATAAAAAATCATTAAAAATCCATAGTTTGCAGTAAAATCCCGAAGAAAAATCACACATGTCAAGGAATGCATCTTACATATTCTAGAATTTTTTTAGATTATTTACTAATTAATTGAAAGAAAATAAAAATCTTTAAACTTAAGTGCCATATACTGAGGCAGTTGAATACCCCATAAGATGCTCAAACATGCATAGATTCACGCCAAACTTGGCAGACTTTACTATAATCAAAGTATAAATAAATGTTCCAAATTTGGCTAGGATTGCTATAAAACCTTTTGAAAAACAACAATTTCCTATTAAAACAAACTTTTGAAAAATCAGAGTGACGGACTTTTAAGAAGAGCTATGCTGTGTTTACCATCAAACAAGAAGCAATTAAAGGAATATATTCCAAAAGTCCTAGCTTTTTTGAGAAATCGACTGATTTTTTAGAAATATTTTAACAAAGTGATTCTATTTTCAAACGGGTACCGTTTGATTCAAAATGGCCGACTTCTTGAGAGGTTTAGACCATGGCTCCAATGAAACTTTTTGTAGGTGGGGGGCTCATACAGATGTGTGCCAAATTTCATTATCCTAGGAATGAGCATGGCTAGGGGCTGAATTATTTCCTAGCATTATCTGTCCACTTGGCCAACTACTAGGCGAGAACGCAAACTTTTGAAAAATCAGAGTGACGGACTTTAAAGAAGCGCTTTGCTATTGTAACCAACTTACAGCAGGCTTTATAAAGAACATATTTTGAAAGTTTTAGCTCATTTGGATAAAATACTGATTTTATACAATTTTTTGAAAAGAGGTCAGTGCTTTCACAACAGAGTAAAATGTAATTCAAAATGGCCGACTTCCGGTCGGGTTTACACCATGGCTCCAAGAGGCTTTTAGTTAGGGCCTGATAAGATGCAAATGTGTTCAAAGTTTCAATATTCTAGGACTAAAAACGGCTTGGGGCTGGTGGTTTGAACTTTGTTATTTCTAAGGGGCGCTGTAGGAAAATTAAGCCCCGCCCACAAAATATTGCTCTGGATTCCTGTTTGGAGTTGGACTAGGATCATCTTTTGTGATTTTGGTGCAGATCTGATTATTAATAAGGAAATGAGAGCCAATCGTATTTTCATGGCGAAACGCCTCACTTCGCCATGGCGCCACGGCAACACCATTTGACTAAAGCTCTCTGTGCCTTAAACGAAGTTAGGACAACATGTTGTCTGTCTGCTGACACAGTTTTAGGTTGATGAGGTCAAGTAGGACAGAGAGGGACCATTCCAAGTAAAAAACGCGACTTCCGGGGCGTGGCTTCAATTATGTAAAAGTTTTAACATACAGTTTTGTTGGGAACCAAGAGAGGAATAATACTACCAGGTTTCGTGTCATTTCAGTTTCATATGTAAAAGTTATTGCATTTTGAAAATTTTGGCGAGTACGCCAACTTCGAGGCCTGGCCACACCCCTTTAAAATGCTGGAAAACTCAAAAAGTTTGATAAGTTTAGATCTCACATGCCTTATCTGCATACATGCCAAGTTTGAAGCCTATGGCTCACCGTCCCTAGGAGGAGTTCGCGAAAGTTCGACGTCAACAAAATTGAAAAAGTGCCAAAAATCGGCCTTTGAGCCGAAATGGCTGACTTCCTGTAGGTTTTAGAGCATACCCATATTGTAACTTTTTTCATGATTTGGTGAGATCTTTGCACCTGCCAAATTTCAAATCTCTGTGACTTACGGTTTTCCCCAACTCACGTGAGGGGGCGCTGTAGAGCCATTTGGCCACGCCCATTTTTGATTCCATTATCATACGTAAATTTCACTAGGGGGACAATTTACTGCGAAGTTTGGTGAGTTTTTGAACATGCTAAAGCCCCCAAAAAGCCGTTTCATTTAAGCGGAGAAAAAAAAAAAGAATAAACGATACAGGAACAATAGGCCTTCGCAGCGGTGAGCTGCTCGGGCCTAATTATCAGTAATAGTGCAGCAGATGTTACTGTTTCTTTATATGGTGGATTTATCAATTTGGTTTTTAAATAAATATGTTTTGTGCCCTAATCTGTCCTGAAAAGTTGTCTTGATTTGTTAAAAATGAATTGCCCTCTAGTATGTTTGAAAGCAGCTTAAACAAATTTGCATGTTTTTTTCTGGAGAATTTTAAATGATCCACCATGAATGTAGGCCAAACATACCCCATGGAGCCAAAGTCTGCAGAAATCAACATGCTCTTCATGTAGGTACACATGATAGGGACTTCAAGCCGGATTCTTGGGACCTCTACCCTTCCAGCTTCAGCAGTGTACGGATCCATGGCGTTAAACAGGGTCACGGATGCGGTATAAGTGGTTTCATTCTAGAAATTAAACAAAAATTGCATTCTTAAGCCCCTGTCACAGCTTGACGAGTTAGCCAGCGTATGCCTGATGTACGAGAAATCTGGCAAAAACGCTGGCTTATAAGTTATGAGCAGGCTGAAGTACGGTATGCTGAAACATGCTGGCACACATCGACATACGGAGAGTAGGTCTTGATGTATGCCAGCGTATGCCATACTTAGGCCATAATCTGATGGTTGACATACGTTAAGTGTAAGTTAACCATAGTCGGGGTGTCTAGCTTATCAAAATCTATGACTAACTTGTGCATAACTTATCAGGAACTTATCTCCAACGCATTTTAACGTATTTGACGTGTTCCAGTCGACCGCCGAACGTGTTTCTAATTTACAAATGGGGTTTGCAAAAGGAAACCGTAAGCTCTCCTCCAGACTTCCTCCCTATCATTGGGTGAGCGAGAAGGTGAGGAGGTTGATCCTCCCTGCAGTCACGCCCACGGCCAATATACTTTTTTTGGGTGGGTGGCAAACAGCAGCTAGGTTAATACCGCGATCAAAGACACATTTTTATGCAGGCTAGGCGCCTCCAGGTGCATTGCTGCCTCCAGCAGGACACTGGCTTGACATTTCATTGACATTATGCTGCCTTTCGTTGTGCATAAGTTAGGCTGTCATTGGACATACACTATATTGCCAAAAGTATTTGCTCACCTGCCTTGACTCACATATGAGCTTAAGTGACATCCCGTTCCTAATCCATAGGGTTCAATATGACGTCGGTCCACCCTTTGCAGCTAGAACAGCTTCAACTCTTCTGGGAAGGCTGTCCACAAGGTTTAGGAGTGTGTTTATGGGAATTTTTGACCATTCTTCCAGAAGCGCATTTGTGAGGTCGCACACTGATGTTGGACGAGAAGGCCTGGCTCTCAGTCTCCGCTCTAATTCATCCCAAAGGTGTTCTATCGGGTTGAGGTCAGGACTCTGTGCAGGCCAGTCAAGTTCATCCACACCAGACTCTGTCATCCATGTCTTTATGGACCTTGCTTTGTGCACTGGTGCACAGTCATGTTGGAAGAGGAAGGGGCCAGCTCCAAACTGTTCCCACAAAGTTGGGAGCATGGAATTGTCCAAAATGTCTTGGTATGCTGAAGCATTCAGAGTTCCTTTCACTGGAACTAAGGGGCCAAGCCCAGCTCCTGAAAAACAACCCCACACCATAATCCCCCCTCCACCAAACTTTACACTTGGCACAATGCAGTCAGACAAGTACCGTTCTCCTGGCAACCGCCAAACCCAGACCCGTCCATCAGATTGCCAGATGGAGAAGCGCGATTCGTCACTCCAGAGAACGCGTCTCCACTGCTCTAGAGTCCAGTGGCGGCGTGCTTTACACCACCGCATCCGACGCTTTGCATTGCACTTGGTGATGTATGGCTTGGATGCAGCTGCTCGACCATGGAAACCCATTCCATGAAGCTCTCTGCGCACTGTTCTTGAGCTAATCTGAAGGCCACATGAAGTTTGGAGGTCTGTAGTGATTGACTCTGCAGAAAGTTGGCGACCTCTTCGCACTATGCGCTTCAGCATCCGCTGACCCCGCTCCGTCAGTTTACGTGGCCTACCACTTCGTGGCTGAGTTGCTGTCGTTCCCAAACACTTCCATTTTCTTATAATACAGCTGACAGTTGACTGTGGAATATTTAGGAGCGAGGAAATTTCACGACTGGATTTGTTGCACAGGTGGCATCCTATCACAGTTCCACGCTGGAATTCACTGAGCTCCTGAGAGCGACCCATTCTTTCACAAATGTTTGTAAAAACAGTCTGCATGCCTAGGTGCTTGAATTTATACACCTGTGGCCATGGAAGTGATTGGAACACCTGATTCCAATAATTTGGATGGGTGAGCAAATACTTTTGGCAATATAGTGTATGCTCTGGACCCGTATGTATACGACCAAAACTGAATAAAATACATAGAAATTTCAGCGTATGTCAGCATTTTAGAAGATTCTGGGATGTCGGGCATACGCTGGCTAAATCGTCAAGGTGTGACAGGGGCTATAGGGTTTATCCAGTGTTCAGGTAAATGAGACTTACATGCACAAGCCTGGTATCACACTCATCCCACGCCACAGTCAGCTGGACATGGCTGGCATTGCCTCCGTTGACCCCACATCCTGCCATTCCCAAGTACAAAGCACCCTCCTGGATGTTTGCTCTCAACATAAAAGCCTTAGAAAGAGTCACAGTAATGGCAGCTACTCTGCACTGCACTGAAAGGGCTCCTGACAAAGAGTAATTAGCCAGTGATATCAGAGCAGAAGAAGGGGTTGTTAGCATCGTAGAAGAGGGGCTTCTGGTAGAGGTAGTTGAAGTGTTCGTTGTTGGAGCAACAGTGGAGATCACTTGGATAGGAGTTATGATGTCTGTTGTACTGATTGTAGATCCAGTAACAGCTGTTATGGGAGTGACAGTCATTGGATTGGTAGAAGGGATTGCTTGCATAGACGTAATTCTTGGGGTGTTGGTGAAAGCTGTAGAGGGGATTGCTGGTGGAACATTAACAACAGGAGTTGGGGCGATAACACTTGTTTGGACAGTAACTGCAGAGGCAGTGTAGACTGTCATCGATGGATCTGCTGTTGATGGGAAATTATCAGCTGCAGCTGTCAGGGTTTGTGTGTTAATGGGAGAAGCATTTGCACTAGTTAACAAGGTAGAGTTGGTAGTTATAGAGGTGGTAGTGGACTGAACAAAGGTTGGAACAGTTGTAAAGTGCATTCTAGTAGAAACTCCTGGTGCTGATGCTGAATCCACTGTATCATTTGCTGCAGAGGTCAGAAAGCATCCATGAGAAAACATGAAGATGTTCAAATATTATCAGTCATTAAATTTGTGAATTTTCCCACAATACTCCACCTTGACAGTTGTGTCCAGGTCTATCTGGGTTATTGTCTATTAATCCTTCATTGCATATGCAAGTGTAGGAGGCCCATGTGTTTATGCATGTAGCCCACTGAGAACAATCATTTTCTGCTGAGATGCATTCATCAGAATCTGTTAAAAAAAAATTATGCTTTGATCATTAAAACCCTGAGGAAGGAAGGAAGGAAGGAAGGAAGGAATGAAGGAAGGAAGGAAGGAAGGAAGGAAGGAAGGAAGGAAGGAAGGAAGGAAGGAAGGAAGGAAGGAAGGAAGGAAGGAAGGAAGGAAGGAAGGAAGGAAGGAAGGAAGGAAGGAAGGAAGGAAGGAAGGAAGGAAGAATACGTTATTAAGATGGAAATCCATTTTATATGCTTTATATGGTTTTTGTTCCTCTTAAATATTAGCGTGGCGCTTTTTAAAAGATAAAACAGTCATACCATGAATGCGTGTGTTATTTACATCCAGAATGAATCTGGAGCTGTTCATCAGGGAAAGCATGATGGCGGAGGACACATTGTCTGAGGCCTGGTCTGGATTTTGGTTGAAGATTATGGAGAAGTTCACCAGCACACTGCCTGGGGAGAAGCTTTGGATCTCAATCCTCACCTGACCTGAATCCACCATAGCTTTGAGCTCTGGAGCCAGAGACTGGTAGATCTGTTGGTAAGTTCAGAAACAGACAAAACGTTTCCATATAAAAGATGATGACTCATGCATTATATTTAAACGCACTTTAAAAGAGAACCTTTAAAAGTGCTAAATCAGGAATAAGAGTATTTCACTGTACAAGACGGACAAATTGTTAATTATAAACAATAACTCAGCTGTAGAAGTGGTTAGCAGCACCAAATTCTTGGGGGTACACGTCACAGACACCTTCAACTGGACTGTAAACACCACCTCACTGGTCAAAAGGGTACAAAAGTGCACTTCCTGTGGAGGATGAGGAGAGCCCATCTGCCCCCACCCATCCTCACCACCTTCTACAGAAGCACCATAGAGAGCGTTCTGAATATTTCATCCAAGCCCGTAACATCATTAATGACCCCTAACACCCCCACCATGGACTGTTCTCCCTGCTGCCCTCTGGGAAGAGGCTTTGCAGCATTTAATGTCAGTCCAGCAGATTCTGCAACAGCTTCTTCCCACCAGCATCATACAACTGAATGTTGAAAAAAAACTCTAAATCATGTCAGACTCTGCATCAAACTGACAACATCAAACCAAAACACTGCATATTTGCACCATATATATCTAATGCTCTGAACTTCCATATCAATGCGTTTTTTTTGCGCCATGTCTCTCCTTCAACACTGTTTACATTTGATCACTGCTGCACTTTATGGAATGGAAATGTTCTGAAAAGCTTTACTAAATGAAATTTCATTTTGTATACACTCTGTGTATACAAAATGACAATAAAGTTTGTCTAAGTCTAACTCTAACTGCAGGTAGAGTTAATCACAAGCATCTAAGATATGTTTGTTATTAAAATAACGCATTATTAATAATAATTTTTATGTAAAATTATTAATAATATTCACAATCAAATCCATATAACCACATAACATTTGATAGACCCGAGCTGGATTCTGCTTATTGACAGGTTTCCTATTGATCCTTCTGGTTGGTGATCAGTTTTCTGTTGGAAAATCCACCTAACTGATGAAGAGGGTTTATGACAGAACTTCAGCGGAAAACAGAAGACCGAGCAACACAACAGAAAGGGCAGGGAGAAGGTTTGCAGGGATGTGAACCTCCTAACATATTGCAGTCCACCTAAACCAACAGGCTGAGCAAGGAGAGCTGTAGTGAAGAGAGAACCGAGAGCAATTCTGGAGAGGATGAAGAGATCCACATCTCGGGTGACAGGACAGTCTTTGAAAGATGTTTGGAAGATGGCTAGAGATAAATACATGACGGTCCTAAAAGAAAAAAAAGAAAAAAACAGGGACCAGGGCAGCACAAGGACTTGATAATGAGCAGTAGTTAAAGGTATAGAGGTCGATCTTTCATTTCTGGGTGGATCATCTAAATAAGTGGTCCTCCTAATTGTCAATCATTCAGGTGAAATGTTTACGTAAGGCCATCCTACATGCTCATCACATTAGCGTTTTTCTGTGGTTGATTTACGGACAGTCATTGAAACTCACCTTTCTCACCGTGGCTCTTTAAAAATGGCCGAGGGTCATAAGAGAAAGTGTCTACGAAGTGTATGACAAGAAAAGAAAGGCCTCAGAAGAGGCAGATATATCCCAGAATGCTTTGTGCGGAGAGCTCTCCTCGCAAAGCATTATGGGATTTGCTGTCACAGCGGCCCGCTGTGGCCATAGGCTGCCCCTACCCGACAGCAGCGACTAATAACAAACATGGCGCAGGCACCGTGCGGTGGAGGAGGAGTTACGTAACAGCAGTGATCGTCTGTTCGAATGTTCAGTTAACTGGGTTCGCTATAAAGTTCATTATATAGTCCCCACTGTATGTGGACACAGTAAGATTGTATGAGCTATAAGAACAGCACATTTTAAACAGGGCATTCATGAGGAGAAATGGGGTTGTGCATGCTCTCACTCGCGCATTTTTTTAAAGTGGAGTACCTTTAGCATTCTCCAAGCCTAAGTTTACTAAAGCTCAAATTGAATTGTTTTCATTGAAACATTTCCATGTGTTAGAATGGTCTAGTCAAAGTCTAAACCTTAATGTAACTGAAGATTTGAAACAGATAAGATGGTGAGGCAGCATCCTCTCAGATTGAAGATCTGTTTTTGTTAAGCATAAACTTTTTCTTCAAAGCTGAAAGTCATGATACCTTTCTAACAGAGGTCATCTTCATCCCTCTGTAGGATCGTGCTCCATACTCATCTGGTCTTAAACTCAATAAAAACAACTAAGAAGGATGGAGAGGGAAATAAACAAAAAAGATGTTGCTTCTGAAAAGGCCAACTCCCCAACATGATGCATATTTCACCCCAGTATTCTAGAGCAACAGGTAAAAAGCTATTTGAAGTGACTGAATCGAATTATGGTGCTTCTGGCAGCTGAGATTTACTATCTAGATTAGGAGGGTTTTGGTAAATCTTTAGTTTTTGAAGAGCTGATTCACGCATGTATGAACTCAAATGCCAGGCTTAAGATAATACTCTCCTCATGCAAAAATGATTGATTCTAGTCTTGCAATTAGATCAGCAGTGTATTTCTCCTTCTCACCCTTTGTTGTTGATATACTGTTTTAAAAAAAAATAGGAACCCAACAACCTGCAAAGAAAACTTTGGTGATAGGATGTTTAAATAATCGTGACATTCACACTGATGATGTAAATTCCTGACAGGAAATACATATTTAAAGATGACATTTAAGCACACCTACCTCTTGTATAAACGTCACAGTTAGGTTTTTGTAGGCCTGGCTGCTGCTGTTTGTCAGGTCTTCGCTGAACTCGATGTTGGTAAGTCGTGTTGTGGCATCCAGAGTCTGAGCATCTACAACAAAAAGACTTCTTTGTCAGAGGAACTCATTTTTTCACGCTCACCAAAGACATTGAGGTTAAAACCCATCTAAATATCATTGCATAGAGATGTCCAAAAAGGACTGGGACAAACTGGATTGATTTAAAAGTTATGTTTCCATTCTTAGCCAACATCATAGCCTAAAATAATTACTTACTTTTCTAGCTTTCAAAGGCTTCCATTAGATTTCAATAAAAACATTTAATTGTTTGTATTTCAGGAGTCCATTATGCTGTTCTTACCAGTTTTGATCATTATATGGACAGAAGATCCTCTCCTTCCACAAGCACAAGGTGTCACAGTCACATTGTAGAGCACCCCAGGCTGTAGTCCTCTGATCTCTATCATCATCATGCTGGTTTCCCACATCTCACTGACCTCTGAAGATTTGCTTAAAGTGATCTGGAAAGTCAGGTTGATTTGAACAGTGGTTGACCAGCAGACAGACACGGAGGTTCCAGTGACGTTGGCCGAGCACAGACCTCTGATGCGTGGAGGACCTGGTGTGGGGTTTATTGAAAGAGAGAATGTAGGTGGTAAGCTTCTATGCTTATCTTTTATACATATATATTTTTTTAAAATATAAGGTAATCAGATGAGTAGATTGCTTTACTCATCAAGTGGAAACAATAAATACACCACCAGTGTTGGGCACGTTACTTTGAAAAAGTAATTAGTTATAGTTACTAGTTACTTCTACCAAAAAGTAACTGAGTTACTAACTGAGTTACTCCACAATAAAAGTAACTAGTTACTAGTAAAAGTAACTATTGCGTTACTTTTGCGTTTCTCGCCCCCGTAACCCTCACCACCCAGCCCCCACCTTCTCGCCGTGTGTTTCCAAAGCCAGCTGAATAGAGCGGACGACAAAGACAAGAACCTGCAGAGAGTTAAGCATTTATTGCAACTCAACGTAAATGACATCAGGGGGGAACGCCATGTGAAGTTTTATAACAGGACATTCAGATCTGGTGAGTATATGAACTTAATAACTGGGGATGTCTCATTCTGAAATCCTGTGTGTTTGGGTTGTTATAGATACTGCAACATCTATCTATCCATCTATCTATCTAGATTCTAGATGTATACTCTGTGTGTGACATAAAATTTGGATCTCCATCCCTGCCACAAAGGCCATCAAATAATGTTTAAAATAAAAAATACAGTAGGTTGAAAAGGCAGAGTATCCATCCATCCATCCATCCATCCATCCATCCATCCATCCATCCATCCATCCATCCATCCAGATTTCTCCCTTTCTCGATATAGGGTAATGATCGTTCACGCTCTCCATAGTTCTCCTGTGGCGCGAAGCGCTCGCGAAGCGCTCGCGAAGCTGCGTGAAGCTGACAACCCACCCACGTCAAAAAACTCTGCAAATAGACTGAATGGTTAGTGCAACGTTAGTGCAGATTTGTGCAGAAAAAATATTGTTTGTTCTACTTTTGTTTAAGAGATATTAAAGATTACTTTTTAGGTCATCCAGAGGTCACCATCCCCCCATTAAATTCCAATTTGAACCAAAATGGTCTCCTTTTTTAGTGCTTCGTTTGTGCTGATTTGTGCAGTTAAACGGTCATTTGTGCTATTTTAGTTTTTTAAGATATAATCATTTAAATTTTTGGCTGATGACGTCACCATCCCCCCATCAAGCTCCGATTTGATCCAAAGTGGTCTCTTTTTTTAGTGCTTCGTTTGTGCTGATTTGTGCCGTAAAACCAACATTTGTGCTGCTTTACTTTTTAAGATATAATCATTTAAATTTTTGGCTGATGACGTCACCATCCCCCCATCAAAAGTAAAGCAGCACAAATGTTGGTTTTAACGGCACAAATCAGCACAAACGAAGCACTAAAAAAGGAGACCACTTTGGATCAAATCAGAGCTTGATGGGGGGATGGTGATGTCATCAGCCAAAAATTCAAATGATTATATCTTAAAAACTAAAAACTAAAAACTTAAAAACTAAACCAAGGTAACAGCGTTAGTAACACCGTTACTTTCAACGCCGTTAGTCCCATCTCTGTACACCAATATGATTATTTCAACATATTGTTTGGTCATGTAGTTATTTGTAAAAATACGTCAATCCATATCAGTACATTAATTGATTAACGATCCAATTAGTTCAATGCAAAATGAAAACATCTCCTTATATTGCCCTATTTTGAAATGTAGATGAACGTGTTGACAGGGCAGACTTTATCGCACCGTATACATGATTTTACATGGACATGTAAAAGGAAGTGAAAGGAAATCCTACTACAACAGAAATGTGATATCAGCAAATATTGTATTGTTAGGATAATTATCCCTGATGATGTCCGAGTTTATTACACCCTGATATTCCCTGCCTGTTGTGTTTCAGAACTGATGTTTTCGCCAGAAGTTTATCTAATTAGGACAGTTCCTCTGTCAGGATTTGCAGTTATCATCATTCTGTGGCAAAGTTTTGGGAATGGAATGAGAGCGGCGTCCTTGAGCTAAGAACAAAGGGTAACATTTTGATAAGGCTGGAGCCATGGATGTTTCTTTATATGCAAACCTGTATGTATTGATGTAATGATGTGGCAGACTGGTGATGTATAAAATGCTCCACGGTTTATTGGGGCCACTTCCTGAGAAGTTAGACCTGTTGGTAAGCAGCTGCCTTCTGTAACTCTAAGCAACTTCTCTGATCTAAGTGAGATTACAATTTCTATCAAAATCTGTTGTCATGTCTCCTGGTTATTTGATACATATTTATAATGCAGTGTTATTTAAAGAGTTGGTGGCGAGTGGTCTCTTTTCAGAAAAAAAAGAACTGTAGAGAGAAACCTTCAAGATGTAAATACAGAACTTTACTTTAATGGTATCTTCAACCAAACAACCCAATCCAACATTGTATCATGATAAAGGTGGTGATTTACACCCTTAATAATCAGCGTCTTCCTTTTTATCGAAGTTTGGCTTGTTTTTTATAACAAAGCTGTGTTCCTGCTTGATTAGTAGTTACAAAAAGTCATCTCACATATATTGCATATGTACTGCTTATGATGATGTGATGTTGGTACTTTTCATGTGTACTTGGATAAGTGATGTAAAGTTTACAGTTAGTCTCTGCGTCAGGAGGCAGTCCATACCTTCGCTGTGATTTTTACTTTATTTTGCTTGCCTAATCATCTAATAAAGCTTTAGTGCTCTAAACTCAGTCTATTAGTGCTTCCAACGACTCAGCTACTAACTCACTGAAGTATTAGACAATGATTCCCAATTTATACTACCTTGGCTTAGCATTTCTAGATATGAAATAATATTACTCATTCAATGCATTTCCCTAGAGTTTCAGGTTTGCAGCAGTGGTGCATATTTTGTAGTGTCTGAAAGGTATGCTGTTCATGCCACTAAACTGTGTCCAAAATTTCTGTCAGCCTCAATTGGCTGAGAACCAGTTGGGAATCTTACAAATTTAAAGCGTTAGCTACTAACTTGGTTGATTTTGGCTCCCCCTAGTGAATAAAAGCTGTATTGTTTTCCTTAAAGGGATAGTTCGGGATTTTTGACATGAATCTGTATGGCATCCCCATCACCAGTGTCATGCAATCACACTGACTTACCCCTGGCAGCATCCTGTGAGCAGAGTTCTCGTCCAGCTTTGGTCAAGCCGAAAGTAGTCCGGCAGGTTTGCTAGACCCAGCGAAATAAAACGTTTCTCTTCCCAAAACATTATGTGTTCAAAAGAGTGATATTTTTGCATCCCAAAAACATTGTAGTGGAAAAAGTCACACGTCGTTATCACTTGGTCCAATTTTCTCTCTGTTCGTATCAGTGCGCGCGACACCATGACCTGACAGCTAGGGCCTACTAACCTGACAACAGCCAGATGCATGTCTCGCTCCGCCTAGGCATGCATCTGGCTGTTGTCAGGTTAAGGGCCTACCTGTTTGATTCGCGATTGTTTACTACTGGGGAAGATGTCTGACTACGAGAGCGACGAGGAAAACATCGACTTCCACTTAGAGCCAAAGGGATATCTTTATGAACCCGAGTACACTGACGATGAACTTCGACAAATGGAGTTAGATCGGGCAGAAAGAGAGAGGGTGGACAGAGAAGTGATGGAAGCTGAAGCCGGAGCCGCAGGAGCCTCAGCTGGAGCTGCAATATCCAGGGTGGCCGACATATCATGGTGCACTTGTTTCAAGTGCGAATTAATGCAGACAGAGGTGGAATGCTACTGTTGCCACGAGTGGGATTTAGTAATGCCCGAGATACAGAACCTTTCCATTGATGAGGATGTCGGAGTTGCAGCAGCTGCTGTCTGCATCACAAACAACAGCGACTTCCCTGCCCTCCTCAAAGTTGAGCTTGCTGTCAGAATGACGGCGCGCACTGATACGAACAGAGAGAAAAATGGGACCAAGTGATAACGACGTGTGACTTTTTCCACTACAATGTTTTTGGGATGCAAAAATATCACTCTTTTGAACACATAATGTTTTGGGAAGAAAAACGTTTTATTTCGCTGGGTCTAGCAAACCTGCCGGACTACTTTCGGCTTGACCAAAGCTGGACGAGAACTCTGCTCACAGGATGCTGCCAGGGGTAAGTCAGTGTGATTGCATGACACTGGTGATGGGGATGCCATACAGATTCATGTCAAAAATCCCGAACTATCCCTTTAAGGAAGACAACATTTCCCATGAGGAGCAGCATGGTAAAAAACAACAGTGGTAAAATCCTGATCTCCAGGTCACCTGTTGTTGGATTGAACTGCATGTCTGTTTCTAGTGGCTGTGTGAATTAGGTAATATAATATAACATAATAATTAGGAAATAAGGTAATAAATCTAACTGAAGAAACAATTTCATATGATGAAGTTGAAAATAAGATTAGACTCATCAGCGACTGATGTATTGATAGGTTTAGAGCCTTGAAACACATAAATATAATGTTCTGTTCGATAGTTTCACAGTAAATACATGTATAGATCCCAGCAAGAACAAGCCTGCACAATTTGCACAAATATACAGACCGTCAGGGATCAACTTCTGTCTTTATAACGAATGGGGAAATGAGGAAGTGACGTATGCCGTAAAGCAGTCTGCACATTTGTAGCTGTTTTGTGTGTCCTGGTTATGCAACCCTCCTCATAGTTGCTTAGTGTCAGTGAAAGCAGCACAGACCTCCTCAGGCCATGATAGAGGTGTCATTCAACTAGTTGCAAGCCCATGTATAATCACAAAAGTTATGGAAATATTTTATGAAGGTTGAAAAGTTACTTAGTGTTGGGTTCATACCTGGAAAGGAGAAAATTGAGTTTTAATTACCAAGAGTCACACACACACATCTTCATATTTAAATGAAACAGAAAGAAGATACACTTGCATTGTGTAACTTCATAAAGCATGCTCCGTGATGCCAGACCAGTAAGTTAGTCAGGCTATAAATATCTAACAATGGAACTAGGTTTGAAACTCTTGGCAAATAACTCTAAACTGCATTCTCACGACACAAAGATAGTTTAGAAAAACAATGTTTTCTTTGCTGCAGCCGCTGGTAACCAGATGTACCGGCTAAACCAGTTTGCAATTTTGAGGTCTCTTGTCTTCCCCTCCTCATGTTAACCTCAAAGCTATGTTCTTTTGTTCAATGTGTTTGATGGAGTGGAAAAGCACTGCTGCATTCCTCAAAAAAACAAAAACAAATGTCACACTGAAAAAACAATATAGAAATAAGTAAAAATATCTTAAATGAAGTGTATTTATCCTTAATTTAGTAGGTAAATAAGATGATTTTGACAATTGAATTCGTTTTTTTACTCTTAAAATAAGATATTTAGAAAAAAATGTGCTTGTAATAAGACAGGGCAATGCTTTTACTTATTTTAAATGTATACTGTCTTGTTCCATTGGCAAACTATCTCAGTTACATCCTCCATTTAAGACAAAATGCACTTAATTTAAGAAAAAATTACTTTTTCAGATTTCAATTTTGTGCAGTGCAGCTTTCTCCAGCTTTGGGATGCGTGAAACATCCTTTTAATGTTTAGATTAATTTTGTCATTCACTCTAAGGCCAAAGACTGACAGCCTATTGGGGATTAATTTCCTAGTTTATCCACTTTACTCGCTTTTCAGTGGGTAAGGGTGTTTCCTTTGTCAGAGCTATGTAAGATGTGAAGCTGAAAAGTGTCAGAAAAAATTTCCGTGGAACAAATCAAGCCAATTAATTCAATGCAATGTAGCCTCAGGTTAATACCTATATAATATATTCCTTTTATATTACATTATAAGATGCATGTGCTATTTCTAAGATTTTTTAAATATTATTTATAAGAATGAGCTCTCCAAAGCCTCTCAACCAAGGTTTTGTAACACAATGAAATGTTAAAATAATTAAAAACAATTTAGTAAAAATGAAAAAAAAAACTTCAGCTTCAATATTTCGTCAGTATTCAGTATTTAAAGCTTAAACTGTTCTCTTATGAAGTCATTCTTTTGTTGATTCTGATGCACATTTGATCTCTAATTTCTACAATGAAAATTCAACAAACAAACTCAACTTAAAATAATAAAAAGTTAAAACAGATTATCATTGGGTTTCACCATGGGTATGCTTTTCTTTAAGCATTGTTATATATCTATTAGAAACTCTGCTCACCCTGAAAGGGGATTTGCAGGAACAACAAATTATATTTTCATAAGTTTGGTAACAGTTTGGATAGGCATTGTGTAAATTATTCCTGAAGCAGGTGCAGGTAGTTGTAGGAAGATGATGTAATTTTTAGCAGAGTGTAAGATGGATTAAAATAGAGACTAGAACTTGAGTGAGCTGAAGGTTTGAATAAAAAAACAGAGTGTCTGTGGAGCACAGACAGAGGGTCAGCTGTGTTATGGAAGAATCCTGCAAGTAACAATGAAAAACTAGGGGATTCATAGCAAAAATTTGGGGTTTATTTATAAAACATGGCGTAGTGTTCATGCTTAAAGTTTTCCTACACTCTAAAATAAAAAACGCAGACTCATAAAATCACCTACAACAACCTTTCTCGATTACCTCTGCCTTTGCTTACAAGATTTAATTTCATGTTATAACCTCTAAAAGCCTATCTTACAAATGACTTCATGAATTTTAACATGTATTTTAAGAAACCAGCTGATAAATTATGTTTTATGGCTTATAATGGCAACCACTGAGAAAGGAACAATGAAACCTATTATGCAGATTATGCAAACCACATACCTGTACCCTAATTTGAATGTTAAGAGCATTTGTCAGAAACCCCTCTTGAAACACTAAACTGTGGTTAATCCTTTAACCGCCTTGTCAACCCCAACCAGTATTCTGCTGTTCAAATGGTCAACCGTTTGGTTTACCAGGCAGTTAAAGGGTTGGCTCTAACAGAATTGACAAAGACTCCTGGATATGTGTCAAAATGTCTTTAAAAAACTGAGCAAAAATCCTATTCCAATCTAAGCTTGTTGTGGACAGAAAGTCTAATGGAAGTGGAAAAGGTGACAAGAAAGGATGGACAAACAAAAGAGATCCTTGTTGGCTTAAACAGATGATCAGTCACAGAAAATTCAAGAATCTCAAGATTCAGAAAGATTCAGCTTTAAAAAAAACACTACATTCAGACACATCGAGAAGATGGGCTTCAACTATTGGGTTCCCTGGGTCAACCAACTTCTGGAAATGAGTTAACTTAATACAAGTGAGGAACAGAACGCAAGCTGCATGATGTCAAGTGTTAAATGTCCACAGTCAATCATGATTTAGGCTGCAATGTCTAGTTGGTAAACTCTGCTTTTGTAATTCCAAATATTGACAGCAGTTTACCAGAATATTTTAATGGATTTCATGATTCCTTCTACTGAGGAACGGTATGTAGATATGGCACCTGCCCATATCGACAAAAACACCAAAACCTGGTTTGATGCTCATACCATCACACTGCTTTGCTGGCCAACCAACTCACAAGGCATAAATCGCAGAATTAACCTTTGGGGTATTCTAAGGAGAGAATAGTGAGTGGCGACAATAAAGAGGAACTGACAGCAAGCATCAAGGAATTTAGGGCTTCCATAACTCCCAGGGCAAGGCTGATTGCCTTGTTTGCCTCAATGGCATGTCACAATGAGGCAGTGATTAAGGCAAAGGGGTTTCCCAACTGAGAATTGAAGATCGACATATCATTTTGAAAGTAAAATATTTTGAGTGATTTAATGTGATCATACTTTTTTCCTTCTTTCTGAAAAAACTGAGATCCATCCCTCCATCCATCCATTTCCTAGCACACTTATCCCAAGTGGGGTTGCCTGGGGTGCTGGTGCCTATCTCCAGCAGTCAATAGGCGAGAGGCGGGGTACAGCCTGGACAGGTCCATCGCAGGGCCAAAAACTGAGATGTAAATGGTAATTTCTTGAAAGTATTCTAATGTTTTGAATCATTGTTTTCTTATGTATTTTGAGCTGGAAATCCTTGTTATTGAGATAATTTATATTTTGGGCCCAAAACCTATTATCTCCGAAAGTTGGACTTTTTGATTAGAATACAATTCCATTAGATGGAATTTTCTTGAAAAGGGTCTGAAGATCCAAAAGTATTTCTCTAAGGTGTTAAAATCGGCATATTAACCAGTCATCATCATGGGCCAGGAAATCTTGCTAATCCCTAAAAATACATTTCCTCCCAATTCACTCATTTACAAAGTCCTCCAGCAGTGCCAGTGCATCCATCACTTATCATTATTAAGTGTCACAGATATATTCAATGTTTACAGCAATCACTGCGATTGGCTCACACTTTGTTACAATTTATGCATAACATGTAGTACACAGACATTACCATGATGATTATCAGGGAGATGAATGTGATGATGGGAAAATGTTGAAATAAAGATAAGTTTGCTTATAGGGCTATTAGTTAGGTCCTTATGTATAGTTATGACTGACCAGTGCAAGCATTAAAAAAACTGCCCTTTTGAACACTTATGATAAAGTCACTCTATGATTAAAGTGTGATATGGAGTATAATTAAAAGTCTGATAAGAATCAAGACACAATTTCCCATTTCCTTCTCTGTGCTGCCATTTCCCCCATCTCCAAAAAGAGCACACATGGATTAGACTTTGTGTGAGGGGTCGCACATCCATCCATCCATCCATCCATCCATCCATCCATCCATCCATCCATCCATCCATCCATCCATCCATCCATCTGTCCGTCCATCCATCTTCTTCCGTTTATCCAAGGTCAGGATCCCAACTCTGATCCGTCCCACACCTGCTCTATTACACTACCACACACATAGGATCTTGGGGAAGATCATCACCAGGGTTGGGTCCTCCTGTGCTGGTGGCCTATGCCACAGTTTAAATCTACTCCCTGGCAAATATTATTTCCAAGGCAGACATATGTGGGGCATCAGGGTGGGCATGTTAGGGACAGTTGAGATGGGTTGGCCTTATTGGCTTTGCTTCCAATGCTCACAGCCACATGGGCTGATAAAGGCTGATACTCAGAAACCAGGTAGTCTGCATGTGTGTTACAGTGAATGCAAATGTGCTGGTTTCAAGTGCCCAGTGGGACCTCAGCAGTATGGACTCTAGGTTCACGCACCTCAAGATTTGGGACCCTTTGGGGTTAGCTTTGTGGGGTTGGGCTCAAGGTGCTCTTGTCTACCCTTATCTGGTGGATGCGGCCATCCCTATGTCTACCCTCCTTGTGCCCCTGTGATCTGGAGTTCCTTTGGATATCTGGGGCTTGCATCGCCTCTTTTTCTATCCTGGGCCCTGTAGGTCAAATCTGGGGCTGCCCACACCTGCTATTGAGCATATTTTCCTTCTGAAGAAGCTTTGTAAATCCTTTTTAAATGTGCATACCCATGCATAAATACCATGGGTGTTTGGTTCCAGTTTTTTAAGGATACACACTAATTTTTAATATTAAGCTGCAGCTACAGATACATACCACCATGAATTATAATGACACATGGATATCAAAGGGATGCCAGCTGCTCTGGAAGCTTTTCTTATGTGTTCCTTGGTTGCCTGTTGACTTCTTCTTGCTCTTGTTATGTTATCCGTTTTCTGTCCGTCTTTTCATGCACTCTTTCCTGTCTCTATCTCTTTCTCCTTAAATTTTAACCCCTCTTTCTTTCTCACCTTCCTTTCTTTCTCTGTGTCTGTTGTATTCGATTTTACACCCTAAATCATTGTAGATTAAGTTTCATACAGAAGTACCATGCAAAACCTTATGGCAACAGTCATGACGATCTGCTTGTGAAAGCAAATCTGTAGTGCTCTCATCTAGTTCTGGGACACCTCTTCCCAGAGCTGTATTAGCAAAACAGAAAAAGTAAATGTAGCAAACACCCAAACACCTAAGAGATTTTTACCAGATTTGGTCTTGGCAAATTGGAAAGCTTCTTGTAGGTGTGATAACTAAAAATGAGAACCATAGATATTACATATAGATATGTTCCTTGCACCTTATCTAACTCAAACAGGTTTTAATGCAAAAAAAAACAGAAAGGGGACAGACTTGCTGAAAGTTATATTATCTTGTCTTGACCACAGTACTTTTCTATTTGGACCAACAAATACTATGTTTTTCTGAATTAGCTTGGGATGAAAGTCCAGTATTTCTTACGACATGTGGGTGCTGGTGGAGGTGAGGCTGCAGCTGAACTCATGCTGTTAACCGGTGCTGAACTTGTCCCCAGTGAAGCATGTGATGAATTATAAGTGACAGAACTTGTGTTAGTCAGAGCTGCAGTCACACTGGCCTCAGAAGAGCTGAAGCTTCCCATGGTGCCATTCCCTGAAGGATGCAGTGTGCTGGAAAAGGTTGCGTTCACAGGTGGGGGCTCAGTGGAGGTATGCACCACGGTGTCCCCTAGAGGCAAAAAAACAAAACAAAACAAAGACATGTTGAATGAAATGCTCTGAGCAAAACTTTATGTGGGAATTAATGGGATTTTTTGTTTTGCTTTCTGTTTAAAAGTTGAATTGCCACAAACAAAAAATGCCAAAACTGTCATGTTTGTTAAAGTATGGGATTTGGGCCTTTCCCATCTGAGGGAAGTAGTTTATAACCTGCTGTTAAATTATGCATATTTTTTATATTTTTTTTTGTCACAGAATGTACTTTCATGTGACCTTATTAGTTTTGCAATTTGAAAAATACCATTTGTCTTTGTTATTTCTTTCACTGGTGCTTTCCCCTCCCTCTGTCCGTCCCTCATTTATTTGCATAATATCTGTCTGCAGTGGTGCAAAAGTACTTGTATCCCTTGACTTTTACACATTTTATTAAGACACTACCACAAATGTAATTTTAAGTCATATTTAAATTGTAATTAAGATGAAACCAACAAAAGGTAGTACATACGTTTGAAATTAAAGTAAAATAATATTCTGATGCTATAAACTTTCATTTTTGCTAATTAAACTAAGTAGGGAGTCAATACTTTATAGCTTTCTCTGCTGTTACAGCTGCAGATCTTTTAAGGTGTCTGTCTACCAGCCTTGCACGATTTCGGGAACATTGTATCCAATTTAACTTTGAAACAATCAGTCAGACTAGATGGAGACTATAAAGATAGATTTTTTATTCTTAACTCAGATTTTTTTTTATTAAATTCAGATCTGTTGTTGTCTTGATGGAAAGTAAAACTTTCCTCTAGTCCTAAAAGTAAAAATAAGCATTTCTTCTGCATGGTGCTGCCATCACTGCAGGGAGAGAGGGTTCAGTCTGATGTACACTTTAGATTTATGGTTAATATTGTATTTTTCATTAGAGCCAAACTGTAAGATTTTGGTCTCATCTGTCTGTTTGTTTCTTCAACGCTTATGCACCAGTTTCTCTTTACTGCATTGTATAAAATTCAGTTAAATACACTATAGTTTGAGAATCTGACAGGAAAAAAGTTGAAGTTCAAGGGCTACTTTTTTTGTTTTTTTCCCCCTAACTGCACTCTATGAGAAATGTAAATTAGTAAGTTTTAATGTATTTAAAACGAGGGGACCAGAGGGTGTGTTCCAACTACAGAGGAATCACACTCTTAAGCCTCCCTGGTAAGGTCTATTCTGGGGTTCGGGAAAGGAGGGTCCGTCGGATAGTCGAATCTCAGATTCAGGAGGAGCAGTGTGGTTTTCATCCTGACCGTGCAACACTGGATCAGCTCTACATCCTCAGCAGGATCCTGGAGGGTGAGTTTCTCAAGAAGTTTACATGTGTTTTGTGGCTCTGGAGACGGCATTCGACCGTGTCCTGCGGGGGGTGCTCTGGAAGTACCAGGCCCTTTAATAAAGGCTGCTAGGTCTCTGTACGGCCGGTGTCAGAGCCTGGTCCACATTGCCAGCAGTAAGGCAGTTTCTGGTTAGAGTTGGACTCTAACTCTCACTAAGTTGGACTCTAACTCTCACTAACTCTGCTCATAACTTTTTTGGGTCATGACCGAAAGAATGAGATCCCGAATACAAGCGGCTGAATAGAGTTTTCTCCGTCGTGTGTCTAGACTCTCGCTTAGAGATAGGGTGAGGAGCTCAGTCATCCAGGAAGGTGAAGAAGGTGAGAGCAGAACAAACACCAAAGGCTGCAGACATAGGCTGAACCTATTTAGAAACTTATGAAAGCATTTGAGGGAAATTGTTAAGGGTGCGCCTAATGCCAAGAAACAATTAATTAACATTTGGTATAGATCAAGATCATGTGCATGTTTCAGCCCTAGGTGTAAGTCAAAATATGAGGCATTCGATCGTGTCCTGCGGGGGGTGCTCTGGAAGTACCAGGCCCTTTAATAAAGGCTGTTATGTCTCTGTACGGCCGGTGTCAGAGCCTGGTCCACATTGCCAGCAGTAAGGCAGTTTCTGGTTAGAGTTGGACTCTAACTCTCACTAACTCTGCTCATAACTTTTTTGGACAGAATTTCTAGGCACAGCCAAGGTGTTGAGGGGATCTGTTTTGGTGGCCTCTGTTATTCGTGGATGACGTAGTTCTGTTGTCTTCATCACGGGTTGATCTACAGCTCTCAATGGAGCTGTTCGAAGCCGAGTGTGAAACAGCTGGGATGAGGATCAGAGTCCCCAAATCTGAGACTATGGTGTTGGGCCAGAAAAGGGTAGAGTGCCTTGTTCGGGTTGGGGAGGATGTACTGCCCCTAATAGAGGAGTTTAAGTATCTTGTTCACGAATGAGGCATCTGGTGGGAAGAAGGCCCTGTACCAGTCCGTTGTAGTGAAAAAAGAGTCAAAGGTCTCAATTAACCGGACGATCAATGTTCCATCATTTATAGCCATGAGCTTTGGGTCAAGACCGAAAGAATGAGATCCCGGATACAATGAATAGAGTTTTCTCCGTCGTGTGTCTAGACTCTCGCTTAGAGATAGGGTGAGGAGCTCGGTCATCCAGGAAGGTGAAGAAGGTGAGAGCAGAACAAACACCAAAGGCTGCAGACATACGCTGAACCTATTTAGAAACTTATGAAAGCATTTGAGGGAAATTGTTAAGGGTGCGCCTAATGCCAAGAAACAATTAATTAACATTTGGTAATGATCAAGATCATGTGCGTGTTTCAGCCCTAGGTGTAAGTCAAAATTTGAGGCAAAATGTGCTGCTTGTCTTTGCACTTTGGCCTAAATCCCATGCATGTTGCATGAGAAATATTATCCTGGCAAACAAATTCTCCTGAACTGTGGACCTCAACAGCTTGGCTGCATCTCAGATTAATGCTCTCCTGGTCCAGTCTGTCTATTAACCTAGATGCCAATGTCTTCATAGGTTTTCAGATGTTGCACACACCTTCCACCCTCCCATGATTGGCTGAATCGACCCCCATGTGATTTTCAAAGCCTTAAAAGTGTCCCCAACATTCTGTCCAACTTGTCTGCTGTGTTCCTTAGTCTTCACCAAGCTGTTTGTTCTCTAACGAACCTCACACCCTTCACAGAACAGCTGCATACAGACTCAGATTCAATTAGCATACAGGTGGACTCTGTTTACTAATTAGGAAACCTCTAAAAGAGCAATATGACAGAATTTTTACAAGTAAAATTTCCCTTTTCGGTTATTATCATGGCCAACATTTTATGGGTCTATCACATTAAATCTAATCTGACTATATAAGGTCAAAGAACAAAATACTAAGATAATTGTAAAGGGGAATGAATGGTATTTAAAGCAACTTTAGAGACAGATAAAAAACAACAACAAATGTTCCCTCTGATCTTCTTAACATTAAATCTCTTTACTTATATTTTATTTATTATAAAACATTTTTTTAGATACAAGTAGCAATCACCCGCTATGATGACCTCAGTTTTTCTAATTCTTAGTATTTTCTCTATCGGTGTAGAATATGATTTATCTCTCCTTATCCACCTCATTGCTATAAAAAGCGTTGCTAACAGGTTATCCCGCAGGTTTCAGAAGTTTTCCTGTTTCAACATGTTCATTTATAAGGAATCTGTTATCTCCACTGCATTAGTCATCAGACTCTAACAAGGTCTGTCACCTGCAGAAAATTTGTTTCGTTTTTTGACAAATCTTTATGTCGCCTCAAGTCTTTCTTTATTTTTCAGCTCTTATCTTTTAATTCTATTATCTAGAATCTGTTTCATCTACATTGAAATATCTATATTCTATACCTTTTTGCCCTCCTGTCACCTGGACTATAGCCCCACTCTGGGCTCTGACACATTTATCTACATCAGGTACTTTCAAAAACCAAGAGAAAGTGAAACGTTTTGAGTAATAACCATTAGTGTCAAACAGAAACTTTGGAATTAATCTTTTTCTGAGTACCAATTAAATATTTCCAGTACTGTTTGGGACTTTCCTGTGTCTGATGCTGGAAAGCCCCCCTTATACAATAACAACAACTCAGTGCAGAAGTCATCTTAAGGCCCATTACAGAAAAAAATATAAGCTCAAGTTAAAGAAACATCAGTTTTATATTTGTCCAACCAGAATAGATTATTAGAGAGGATATTCGTCCATAGAGTTGCAATTATTAGATACAGTCTAGGATGCCTTGTGTCCTGTAGAAATTATTCAATCCACCAAATCGTTAGAACTTGGAAAGTAAAATAAAAGTCTGATTTCCATTTATATTCAGCCTCCCTGAGACTAAATCCGCAGTTTATATAGTTGCAGAAGCAGCTCCTGCCACTGTTACAACTGCAAGCATTTAAGTACCGTTCGTCTCTACTAGCTCTGCACATCAAGACACTGAACCTCCACCAATTTGTATTTTTAAAATCAGGGAAAAGCTGATGTAGTTCTTCCTGGAAGGACTGCTGTACAATCATAGATATTTAGTTCATTTAGATAAATATTTTATAAATATTTAGTTCTGCTAGATGGGAGATTCTCTGTAGTGTGTCTGGGCTCTCCCTTAGAGATAGGGTGAGGAGCTCCGTCATCCGGGCAGGAC